>NC_090176.1:34347391-34352391 GCF_024679245.1 Pseudorasbora parva
ACGGAATCACTTTTTTTGTTAAAAGCCCTGAGAAATGTCCCCATTAGCTAAAGCGCCCTTGATAACAACTACAACTTTATTAGGGATGCTCTCTGTGAAGAAATATTTCGCAAGCTACTTTTTTTGTGCCGAAATTAGAGTGGAAAATGCATGAATGAACATAACGTAATGTGTGAAATATATCTGACAATCAGCTCGGAGGGTCGTTTTTTTTCTTCTTTTTTTCCTCCGTTGGACTTGCAGTTGTTGCGTCATTAATCATTGTGTGATCTTGGTCACTCACTTCAAGTAATAAAAGTTTCCATCATAAACGCACAACAGGTCTGAGTCACTCCAGCTTCCAGCTACGACTCCTATTAAATCAAGCAAGCAGAACGTTTCCTAAGGCAGCCTTTTTCTTTTTTAATTTCCTAAAGAACCTTAGAATATCATTCATTACCAGAACTACACATATTTGGTTTTTAAAAGTCTCATAAATCAATAGTGGCCTGACTGCAATAATTATATCAAGTTAACATGTAATTTCCAGGCTGAAAGCCGCATGGCCGGATTTTAGCATATGCAAACGAGGTAATTCAAATAGTGTAGGGATATTAATACAGAAGGGCAGGTAACGAGGTGCGGGTCATGAATTATGCATCAAAAAGTGGTTGATCTTCAATAAAGGAAATGAATTCACTGTGTAATCTAATTAGTTATGGAAGTCTATTATGTTGAGCAGTAGAAAGCAACTGTCCTTGAAAAGGAATTTATTTACAGTACATGTTAGCTCTTTGGAATGGAATTGTGTTCTAGTCCGAATGTTAACGCCAACCTCTGTCCCTCACCCCTCCCCTCCTCTCTCCACTTTCCTCTACCTCCCCCCTTCCGCCACTTCACTTCTGTTTTAGCTCAAGACCCGGGAGGCCTCCGAAACGGACCCAGAGTGTGACATCGCCGGAGAACCCTCACATCATGCCGCACTCTGTGCCAGGCCTCATGTCGCCGGGAATCATTCCCCCCACAGGTAACTCACGCAGACCTCCTCCCGCGCCCCGGCCCGTTCTCGTAGCGACCCGCTGCCCATCCGTTAAATGGCACACTGCAAAATCTGACAGCCCTCATCCGAACTACCAGCCAGAACCATTGACCGCTCCCGCCGAACCCCCTCCCTTCCCACCAAGCCCCCCCTGTGCAACCGCAGCCCCAGAATAAATTGGAGTAGAGAGTTGTTCTCTTCTAGATTATTATAGTGGATGCTGCATTCTGCCTTGAGTGGATTTTAATTAGCCCGATTAAATCCACTTCACTGCTATATGTACATAGGCCGTCGTGATGTTAAAGTAAGCTTATCGCCACAAGAATCAACAACAACCGTTTGTGCCTTCAGTTTGCCTGGAGCAAGTCTTATGCTTTTGTTCTATTTATGGCTGGTTTTCATTGTAGCAGCTTTGAAGTCGCTCACGAGAAAGGGTCCTGATTTACATACCGTGCTCTCAGTTGTTCTGCCATCTTTTAATAACACACACTCATTAGGTTATGGTTCACTCCTTGTTAATGTACAGTTAACTCCCTGTTAAGTCTCTCTTGTGGATTCTTAAGCAATTATTAAACACAAAGCCATATAGTTATCATTTTAAACCTATAACTACCATTTGTTTGTGTTAATGGGATTTTTTTTCATTGCAAACTGTGATGTTTTCTGTCCTATATGACAACTTATATGGCTGTCACACAAGCCATCACTACATTTTCAGACAAGCAGACTACATTTACATTTACATTACATTTTAGGTGCTGTCAATCAATAAAAAAAACAACTAATTTATTAAATTAATTGTACCTAACATTAAAGTTTTTAATAAATTTTATATAGTTATTATTTAACGTTTAATCTCCATATTAATGCAAAAACATAAAGACAGTATATTTTAAACATTTGATCTAACAGGTAGGAAATATAAAGTATTATCAGTAAACATAGATGAATCCTTACTAAGTCTACAAAAGTTAATTTAAAAGCAGTGAGTGGGTTTCTCTTTCTTTTGGTCTTTGATTTACTCTACAGTAATGATAGACATTACATGCACCGGGTTTATTATGCTGCTGTCACTTTAAGATCTGAAACACGTGACACGGATCCGGATCTGACTCGTATCCGATGTCCTTACAAATCTTTGCGTTCATTTTACTCATTTAAGACTGTGTTTACGAGGATGCTCGACAAAGGTTTCATTTTGTGTGTTTTTGTCAGTTAAAGCGCGAAAAAGAACTTAATCGTGTGCTGTCTGAAGCGGTATTCTTTGATGATTTAATAGCACTTGAATAAATTATAGCATGATCATATACTGTAGTGTAGCCATAGGATCATAGGATGAAGGGAAAAAACTGATGATGTGTTAATTGCTTTAAATATTATTTAATGCATTAAACTGAAATTAATAATAATAATATGCATCCTAATTTTGACAGCCCAACTACATATGTTTACAAGCATTTACTTTTTCAAATGTGACTGAGCTATGCATTTTATTTGTATGCGTGTTCCCTGGAAATTGAACTTAAGATTTTGGCATTGTTGGCACTAACACTGACCATCTTATTTAATCATGTGGTAAGAGTTACATAATGTTAGAATGTTAAGTACATCTTTGAAACTCATTCCGCTGTTTTGGCCATTCGTTATTACAATTCAATGTCACAAATTACGGAACATTAGCCTGACAAGCCAGACCCACATCAAGATGTTTGGTCTGGAAACTCACCATTGACAGCTCAATCCGAGGGGCGGGATAAACGGTTGTCTTTCAAACTCCTTCTGCACGGCGTGCACGCAATTGGATACCGCTACAACCAACCAGAGCAACGAAGGTGAAGCAGAGCTAGTTGATAGAATAAACTTTCGCTGTATCCGGTTGGCAAAACTCTGAACACATCTTCCCTTTTTAAGAATGACTTCAGAGCTGTTCTTTGTTCTTTTCTCAGAGAAAAGCTCAACTCCAAGTCTTTCAGAGTCACGGTCAAAGCTGATTCGAAAGACCCCGCCGTTCGCCAGCTTCTGTGTTTACTAGAAGCACACAAGTGCAACTCGGCCGTCAATATGTTAAGCCCCGCCCACCGACTCTATACACGGTGTGATTGGCCTGACCAGAGTTTGGCGATTACAGCTCAAAAGGGTATTGAGAGTTGCTAGACGACACTCGCGGCAGATTAGATTTGCTGCCGCTAGGGTGTTTCTAGATTTCCAGGCTAACGGAACATAACAATGGAAACAAAACAATATATACTGTTTTTTTTTTTTTTTTATAAACCAAAATTAACACATATGAACCACACTAAATTTAAAACCATGAAAACTTTGTATTTCTATGACTTATTTATACATTGTATCAAAATTAAAAGGCCCTATTTTAACGATTTTAACATTTTATTTTAACGAGGAATCCTTTTATTTTAATATATAAAATATTTTTGTGCTTCTGCATGAGTGTACACACACTGTGCACCTGCCTATAGGTGCATATTACTAACATGTCTTTTAAATAACACAAAGAAAACTGTGTTCGTTTTCAATTGCCTCAAAATAGCAATTTTGACTGTGCGCCAACAATGCACCTGAACACACCTCGTTTTCAGACCAGCACGGCCATGGGCAAACAGATGAGCGCGAGTGCGTTTGCTATTTAAATAACGCGGCGCTTGATGTAAAAATTATAACTGCGTCGGGCTGAAACTAGCTAAAAAAACGTGCGTTGCGCCTGCCGTTGCATTGAGCCGGGTGTATGATAGGGCCCTAAATATTTGTTACTTTAAGCAAACCCTTAAAGCTGAACGATTAACATCATCCATCAGCTGTTCTGTACATTGAAGATTATTGAAATATATGTCAAATGAAAACAATTAGGGAAATCGTTCATTTTAATTTACTAAAGAATTTGTTTTCTATATTATAAGATCAGTTTCTATAATTTTTCATTCCAACATGGCCCTTCCAATGTCATAACTCTGTAAATATGATCAGTCATTTATGTGCTTGCAAAATTTCCAACTTTACTTGAAGGGCACATAAATGAAAGTCATTATAAATTGATATATTTAATTAATTAGTAATAATAAAATAACTATAGTCATGTACGTGGTCGCCATTCTTTTCACATCTCAAACACAACACTTATTTTGTGCTCAAACAATAGAGCAATAGTGTTAGCAACATCAAGCTCATGGGTCCAGTTTACAGGGAATGCTGGACTGATAAAACGTGTAACTTTTTGTTAAAACAAGTGTTGCTTTAAGTAAAAGTGTCTGTCAGATGCTTAAATTGTAAATGTAAAAACTTGAATTGAATGAGGCACTAGTTTAAGCACAAACCTAGTGAAATGTATTCATTTATTTCCTTTGTAATCTGATATGCAAGTGTAACATTCTTTCTGAGAAGGAATCTATTGAAATTCCAGCTTGGCAACAGAACTGGTCATTTTGAATGATGCCTCTGAAGCATTAGTGAAACATTCTGCTTGGGAAACTGTGTCCAGCTGCCCCTTTATGTTTGAGTGAGGTCAGCCTATCAGTGTCTTGTTTAGAAACGGGAACTTAAAGGCCAGTATGAGAGCCCAGGATGAGAGTCTTCTCTTATTTAGTCCTGAGCAACCATAACAAAAAAGCCTTTGATATCCAGGCCTTTAAACCATGAGAGAGGCTCTGATCTTGACATTTTGGTTGGAGCTTCTGAAGAAAAGTAACATTTTATACAATCAAGTTTGTAAGGGTCTTTGGTTGTTTGATGAAGCGATATACAATGAGTAGGTGAAATGAGAGTTGCTCACAGTCGCTTCTCGGATCTTGACCAGCATCAGGATTGGGAAAGCAAATGTAAACAATAGCTCAATACAGCATGAAGGGTCCTAGGTTTTTTTGTTGATGTAACTTCGTCATTAAAGAGTGTAATTGTAATGTTGGCAAATGTTCAGGGCCTTTGTGCACAATGCTGTTAACGTAGCACTTGAGATGTTTTCCTTCCAGTA